>NC_079914.1:16111252-16143368 GCF_024868665.1 Triplophysa rosa
ATTAGATATGCTAGATATTGTAGCAAACCTCTTAAGAGGATGCGTTTTAAAGAGAATACAGTAAAAATAAAGCAGACCAGAGTTTTAGAAAAGTATCACATTTATTGACACTTGAATTTGGATAATTAGAAAACTGTTATTTAAATAGATATATTCATCAAGTTCAACAACCAACAGCTTTGCATGACTTCCCCGGACTAAAGATATGATTCACAGCACAACACTACAATCTAGCGATTCATCAATGCACTGCACCACCAAAACTACCCAAATAGGAGTCATGAGCACACAAAATTAATTTCACACAGTGATACAATTTGCCTTTCCCCGTGTTCACCACATACAAAGTATGATTGTTATAACCTCTGCATCTAAACTTTAAAAATCACACAACACTCATACATGTCACGCACTCATACACATACTGAATCAAATGCAACACTTCCCAGTTTTTCTCAAAGAAACAAGACCCCACCCAAGTGGTTGGTTCACAAAAGGGTTCATTTCTCGAGGCTTCATATGCTCACAATGCCATCTGGTGGCCAAAGAGTGTAAAACAGGCAGATACATTACAGATGTGCCTGATGTGGTCTGTGATACACTCACTGTATTTTGCGCCAGTTAAGGCTTAGAAATAACGGTGAAGAAAAAAATCAATTTCCACATAGACTAATCTAATTATATGAATATAATGTGTATTTTCTGGTGGTATATAATGATTGTATAACATAACAGTGTAATAAACGTATTGGCCTGAAATGAATGGGGCCATTAAATGTGTGTAAATCAATTATTTGGCCATAATAGGCAGAAGGGGCAATATTATTATTATTATAAAACTGGAAAGTGTCTGGGTTTAACTGGGCAGAGGGCAGTGAATGTGATTGTGTAACTTGGTTTTATATGTGGTTTTAAATAGCTGTCGAAATGTCGCGGCAACAGACGTCATCTATAAGGCGATACGGTTGTTGATAGAAGGGATACAAGCTACGGCCGGAAGTGGTGCAAAATCTCGTCATATAATTACAATAAATTACATTAGCTAAGGCCTACACATACCCCAACCCTAAACCTAACCTTACCATAATAAAAAACTGTTTTCAGCGTGACAAAAAATATGCGGTATTGAAGCGCTCATGCCCAGTGGATGAAGCTGTATCTCGGCCGGAAGTGGTGCAAAATCTCGTCATATAATTACAATAAATTACATTAGCTAAGGCCTACACATACCCCAACCCTAAACCTGACCTTACCATAATAAAAAAACTGTTTTCAGCGTGACAAAAAATATGCGGTATTGAAGCGCTCATGCCCAGTGGATGAAGCTGTATCTCTTCTAGCTTCCCTGAAAGCTTCCGGGTTTCTCGACACTTCTACGAAGCCTCGGCACAGGACGTAACATCACCATTATTAGCTGTTACATTACTAGAATCTTTGGAGATAATCGGAAACCTTAAGTGATTTTCTTTTACTTGATATAAATAATTCATTTATTAATCGTGCAGCGAGTTGGCCTTTAGCAAGTTTGGTTAGCACAGCGGTCGTCGCGTTGGGTGCGGCTCGACAACACACTGAGGAGATGTATTACTTACACCGAATATCTTAATTAAACTAGATGTTACTGGGATCAACAGCAGTATGAGAAGCTTTATTAACAGCATTGTTTTATTACTCGTGTGCGGTAAGTGTTTTAATACTTTCACTTTCACATCGAAACCGGAAACGGCATTTACTGATATTCGGGTGTTTTCAAACGAGGCGTAACTTACAAAGAACGTTACCGAAACAATGTTATTAACTTATGGAAACAATGCATCAGACGCGTGTGCTTAAATACGCTTGGGTGTTCAAATGTCATGATATAGGTAACTTACATGGGCAATTCCAGCATTATGGCTTTAGCCAAAACGTGCCATATCAATTCTCACAGAATGTATTTGTTATCAATATACTGGATAATCTGTTTGTAGAAGCATACAGAAACAAATGTACGACACTCGTGTAGAACTCAGGTCTCACTTTTTCTTTATTAACCAACCCTGTCGGTACACGATCCGGGATGCCTTGCAGATCCGTTCTGCGCATGCGCATAATGACGTGGTAAACAACGTCACGGTTTCCCTACACTATTGGTATCAAGCATGCGATGAAACACTTGACGGCCAGACGGCACAACTGGCGGCATATTTTTGTAGGCTACATTGTGTTTTTCATTTAACAGTTCATGGCGGGTCTATTTTGATGTTTTAAAATGTAGCTTACGCTATGCATTACGATGTGTTTACGTGGTTGCCAATCCAAAATAATAAAGGAGTTGTTACATGAACATACACGATTTTGGTTACATGTGGAATAAAGTCTGAGTCTTGAGAGTCTGTCACTGCAAACCTTCAGTTTCCTCCATACTCCCCTTTGCGATTCATTGCTGCATGGCATTAGGCCTACTTAACTTGCCGTGTTTCGATCTGAGGTCAGTAGTATTGTCAAAGACGGTTTTTATTAAAAGCTGCTAATATTAGTTCACTTTAAATCGACTCGTTTTGTATTAGTATGGGTCTATATATAGGCTAATATATCTATCTATATAATCTAAATGAGGAATAATCCCTTCAATGGTGGTTACAGAACACAATAAGGAACATAATATGCATTTCTGCCTAGACTATCTGCACTTACATGAAGAAAGAACTACAAACAAGTCTGGGGAAACGTTACAGAGTATTTCAACGCATAGTGTGCACACAGAAGTGACATGAGACCAGAGGTGGACAGTAGTGAAAGTCGCGGTACAAAGGTGCTCAAGCGTGGAAGAGATCGTGCAGTGTCGTCGCTAAACAGAATTATCTACTACGTCATTATGCGCATGCGCGGACGGATCGTGCAGGCATCCCGGATCGTGTACCGACAAACCCAACCTCACTTCCTTATTTATCACGCTACACACGTCGTCGTGGCGTTCTACGTCATGTTTATGACAGCCACCGGGGGGTGGGTACAAGAAACCATCAATATAATCTACACTGTTTTTATTTTAGTAAACCCCTGATGATAGAGTCCAGACATCAGAAGAATATATATATATATATGCATGAGTTTTCTGTTTGTAAAGAGAGAAAAAAATCATGCGTTATGGATGTGACAAAAAAGGATGCACGTGTTTGAGAGACGGTATACTTTGTAGGATTTCTGTGAACTAAAATAGACAAGCCAGAAGCAATAATACACATAATTAAATTTTCATGTGCCATTTATGTGGACTATGGACCGTTATGGATGTGACAAATCACTCACCATGCTTTAAAAACACTTAAATCCTTTAAGAGACTTCACATGGATATTTAAACCACCAAATATTGACAACTGATCTATTAGTGTGGTGAAAACGTTTAAAAACTGGACTTTTTCATCTTAATGTTGACATTTGCTTGGACTTGCCCTTATCTAATGTGTGTGACAATTCACAAATAGACAGAATAGGCCAGAGTCTGCTAAGAAATATAGAGGGTTTTTTACACTGGTAAGGCTACATGCACACTCAGTTTTTAGGATTACAAGCAGGGTGTGAGTATGGAAATGTTCTGTTCACACAGCAGATTACAGTCACAACTACAATGATGTCTGTACTGTATGAACAAGCAACCAAACTAAAGCCTGTATTCTATCTGCACGTGACATAAATGTCAAAGTTTGTGCCGCCTTTGTCAACTGAAAATATTATTTTCACAGTTTACTTTGCATTGCTCAACATTGTATGTTTAAAGGGGTCATATGACAGGGCTAAAACTAATATTATGGTTTGTTTTAGATGTAATGCAATGTGTATACACGATTTAAGGTTCAAAAACGCTGTATTTTCCACATACCGTGCATGTTTGTGTCTCCTCTTTGCCCCGCCTCTCTGAAACGCGCTGATTTTAAACAAAGCTCATGGCTCTGAAAAGCGAGGTGTGCTCTGATTGGCCAGTTAACCAGTGCGTAGTGATTGGTGGAATACTGCAAGCGTTTCACGGAAATGTAACGCCTCTTACCATATTCGGAACATCATGTTCGCACGCAATTCTCCTGACAGGTGATCAAATGTCATCGGTACTTCCTTATATCAATTCGAGCCCGAATCTGATACGGAAAATGAAGATGATCAAACCGATACATCAGCTTTGCCAGTGCAACTTGAGCATGACGTAAAGGATTGGTAAGGTTTTATTAAAAAATATGATGTTAAATAGTTAAAAACTATAGCTAACTGTTTTACCTTTTATATACGAGGTTATAAAGACTATAAACAAACAACCATATACATCATACAGAGTTTGTGTGAGATAGAAACAAGCTGGCATTACAGCAGGGAATGGTATAAATAATTAATAACGTGTACGTGAGCGCTTTGGCCCTTCTTGATCAACCAGACAATAAACCCAAAATAAATACTAAATATAAAAAGACATTATAAACACGACATTTGTTGCCTCTAGTGGGAACGTAATTACTCATTATTAGGACTTATGTTGTCTTTTTTTTACGTTGCATCTGCATTTGCAGATCACAAACACACGACAAACTCAACTCGCGTTAGTCCGTAACAAAGTCTTTTACCATTAAAATATACTTACAGGCTGCGAATGTGAAGCGCCAGCGAAGTTGTAATGGTTGGAATGGCCCCACTTTGTAACCAAAGCTTTCGTGCACAGCCGGTCTTAATCTCTCTCCCAGGTTCGTATAGCAATCTTCGGTGAAATGCACTGCACACACTTGAACATTCGGATTGTACTTTTCTGGAACAGTGTTGTAAATAAAATGTAACCATTTGTTTTTAGTTGTCTCATCTTTTGGCAAGGCAAACAAAGAGTCTTTTTCTTTTCACAACGAAACACATGGCTGCGGTGGTGACGATACAATGAGATTTACAAGTACGCCCACCTCACTTGCGTTTAGATTTGGGCGGTCTTAAGTCAGATCATGTTACGAAGTGATGTACATTCGTCGGGGTGTGGTTACACGAGGCGTTTCAGGCAGGTCTGGGTTCGCATTCGCTTTTAGATAGAATGCATCTTTTGTTCCAACACTTTAATTTAAGCAATTTTACCTGTCTAATACATGCATGGGCAACTTTTAACACACCAAAGACACAGAAAAACACGTATTTCCGCCATATGACCCCTTTAAACAGGAGACTTACCGTTAAACTCTGGTGTCTACGAAGGCTAATGTAATATCACATTATAGTGCAGCTGTTTTGTGTCGGAAGTAGTGTTGGGCGATATTCTCTATACTCAGATCGTTCTATCGCCAGCCTGTGGATCGGCGCTACACAATAGTATCGAGGGGCGGGGAACTTAAAATTAAGTTCATTCAACTTAAAGTAGCTTATTTTACTAACTAGCAAATTTAGCTAAATTAATAAAAACACACCTTTTTAATAAAAGGACTTTATTGTAAAGTTGAAACAATGTAATCAAATTAAATATAAAACCAAAGCTATCTGCCACTGCCAGGGCATTGTTCTGTCTGTTTGATATAGAAAAACAAGTTATAATGATTATTGATTTTATTGCTTATACATAATCTCTCTTTGAACACAAAGTATAAAGTGTTCTGTATTTAACGTGTATTTAAAGCACATCTTTATCAACTAAATTATTGTGTTCTCCATTTTCTTTATCTTAACAATTCATATAAGCAGAACACAAATCCTTTAATATGAGTGAGTGTTTGGGCCCGTCCTTTGTTGTTTGACATTATAAACATTAACATTATAAACAGAGATCTTTATTATGCTGCTGCCCCTTTAAGAGCGCTCAATAAAGATATATGGATCTAATACACTGTTTTTTTTTTTACATGGAAATATGGGTATGTTGACGTGGTTTTGTGTTTATTTGTCCATTTCAGAGTAAGAAGAGGTGAAAGAGAACTCGGTTTAGAAGTTTGCGCTCTGACTCTCTAGGCGCGCATGTTTAAACATGTTTTCTGCATTAGCCTCACACTGCAGACAATACACGCAACACAATGGCCCTCATTTATCAAACGAATGTACATCAGAAAACTGTGCATACGCTCGTTTCCAAGCAAAATTTGGCATTTATCAATATGAGCGTGAGCGGTGGCTACGATCAAATCTCACGTCAGGTCACAGGTCGTGTACGCAAGTTTTGAGAAAGGCCGAAGGTCCGTGTGTGATTTACCCTTTTGATAACTGATAAGGAATAATGACTATGCTATTTCTTATTTTCATGACATTAATAAAGTATTTTAGTTTCTAGCCTAATTATATGATCATTTAAATCCTTGAAATTACAAGGTTAACGGCTGCTGTGATGTACAACATTTTTCAGGCTACTTCTAAGATATTTACAACAGTTAAAATTCACATTTTAAAGTAACATTTTTAAAAAGTACAATAGGCCTAATCAAGGCCTATATATATGAGGCCCTATACGGCCATTTCACAAAATGGCGACTGAGACCGGAAGTAGGGAAAAACTTTTCCTGCCGCACTGCTGCCATAGCCATTCATCCATTCATTCAGCTTGTTTTCTCACAGGCATTCATTTGATTTACCAAAAGCAACAGAAGCATATGTTGTCCGATTTGTTCATGGTTTACTGGGAGATGTAAAAATAGGGAAAACAAACATTACAAAAACATGGCTACATGGCTAACTGCTTCTAGTCTCCGCAACTGTTCTGTGAAGTGAACGGAGCTAGAGCATTGACCGGACGAGCGTTTACCCTACTTCCGGTTTGTACACGTCACGCTGCGAAATATTCGTTATCGTTGCTGTTTTGTACCTTAGCTGGGGAAATTTTTGTATTCTGCAGGCTATTGATTTCCTTCCGCTTTATCATCGATAGCAATAAATAAGCCTCTTACACCCGCGCATATTACATCTTTGTGGGGCAAGGGCACTGATAGATCAGCACATGGCTGAAGGAGGGGAGATGAAATGGAGTGGTTTGTTCTATCAACCCCTCCGTCTGGAAGAGATTTAAAACAAAATGTCCATGTAAGAGTTCGGTACCTTTCTCAATTCAGTTCCTGGCGTGGTGACGCCCATCCCAAGCCTGTATGATCAAGATCCCACCCCTTCTGTGACCCATGGTTTGTCTGAGCCAGTGAGCAAAAGACTTTCGAAATAAAATAATACTTAAAAAAACTGCGTTAATGCACGATAAAATAATTGTCGGCGTTAACGCGATAATAACGCATTAACTTGCCCAGCCCTAGATATTACCAATTTTTTCCAATATATTTCAGTTTCATTCAATCAGCAGCGCTGCCTGTAGATGTGAATGTTTTAGAGCTTTTAACTGATATTATGACTGAACAGCCCCACAACAACTTAGATTGTTACAGTGTTTCGTAGTAGACTGAAATGATGGCTACTGAACATTACATCAGACAGATCAGTAGCTCAGTAAACTACTTTTAACTACACTATTTTTGAACGGTGTATTGCAGATCTTCTTGTTTTATTTTCTCTTTTGAATGAACACCTTTTTGTGTATTTCTCATTTATAAGTTGCTTTAAAAAGGAGTTGCTCATTGTAACGACGAGTAGAGTAATCCAAGCTGAGAAGCGGATCCAAGTGCAGTATTTTAATGACAGACGACAAAACAAACTCTGGTAATCCACAGAATGAAGGCCGTACAAAACATAGCATAAAACACAGACTGGATAAAGCATGAAACAAAGACCAACACCAAACAAAGGAAACACTAGGGTTTAAATACACTAGGATAACAAGTGGGCAAACAAGGAACACCTGACAATAATTAACACAAAAACTACAAAGGACTACAAACATGGCACACAACAGGAAATAACATAAAAGTCCAGAACAACATGGGAACACAGACTAGGACCGTGACACTCATTGCTAAGTAATTGCATGTAGGAGTAGCACATCTCTAGATTCTATAATCTCTCTAAACACTGGCAGCTCTACTCAAATCATGTTTATTAGACGAGACTCAATATGGTCAGTTAGATCTGTGTAGCAGCAGACCGATGGATTTAATCTCTGAATGAATGTTTGTGTTTGTGTTGTGCAGGTTTGTTTGGTGCTGTGACAGATGATGAGAAGTCAGTGTCAGTGAATGAAGGAGAATCAGTCACTCTACACAATGATGATACTGAACTACAGGACACTGACACGATACGGTGGAGGTTTGGAGAAGAAGGCTCTGTCACACTTTTAGTTGAGATGTCTGGAGGTAGGATCACATATAGAGATTTTGGCGATGGGAGATTCAGAGACAGACTGCAGATATTAGACCGTCAGACTGGATCTCTCATCATCAAAAACATCAGACACAAACACTCTGGACGATATGAAGCAGAAATCCACCACGCCATTGGAACAGCATACAAGAGATTCAATGTTAATGTCAAAGGTAAGCATTCATATTTTTGTAGTTTGAATTAAGATGTTGTGAAGTTTGCTTTGAACATGAAATTAAATTGAAGATTCAAAAGACAAACTAGTTATGTGTGTGACGAAGCCTCTTTGAAAATCACTCCTGGGGCCGGTTGCATAAACTACTTAAACTATTCTCTATAGAAAAGCATTCGAAAGTGTTCGTCAGGGTGATACTCTCTCCAAGATGTTCTGATGTTCACATTATTCTGCCATGGTTTAAAGGGCAGTTCTTAATTAACAGCGGCCACTAGCATTGTATTATAGATTTGCCACGAAACGCTCAGTCCAAACACGACGGTGTCCACCACAGTACAAAAAGATGTCGTTCTCATGTTGACGCAGGGAAGAGATCATGCGGGCATTAGAAAGACTGCAGAAAGAGCGGTGTCTTATGTATTACATAAAATAAAAGGTTTGTGGATTTTAAGTATAAAAAGAAGGATAAAGTCAGGCAGGAGCTAGGACCTGTGTTAATATTATAAAGACTTTCCAGCAGAGACACGTAAGGACTGAGGCTTTTAGCAGATATGTACTCACAGATATCTATGGATACTTTCCAGCAGAGAGACATCAGAGAGAAATATCGTCTAAAAATCACCTCCGAGGAGGTTGCTTTGATTCGGATCAGTATGTGAGTAACATACTAACATACCAAGATATGTTGTTGTTGTTGTTGTTGTTGTTGTAATGTTAGCTGTGTGACGGAGCAGTTTTGAGCGTCATTGTGTATCTGGAACCGCTTTAATATTGTACTCGTCCAGATGCTTGAGAGAGAGAGTGAGAGCGTGTTGGAGCTGAAACTGGAGAGAGAGTGCGTTTTACTCTTTTACTCAATGATGAATAAACTTTCAGTTAATCCGCGGGTCACATGCGTTGCGCACCGGAGAGCATGATCCGTACAGATCACGGATCGTCCCGCGATCCGTTTCACCACGATACCGCAGCGGAGAGGAAGAGGAAACGCGTGTTGTAGAGTTGTTTGTCCATGTAGGGCTGCTGTACAAAACATGCCGGTGAATTCAATGCATGTAGTCCCGCTCTGTATGTAGATATAAACAGTTTATTCTAAGGTATTACAAACATAACGGTTCATTACATAAGGTCTTTATACACCTCTGAAGAAATAGTTTTGTATATTATATTGCATTTCTGTCAATAGATCCTCCTAAAAATGCCGTATTGTTCCTTTAAAATGAGCGTGAGAGTTGTTTCCATGTTCTCGCACACAAACAGTAATAAACAGAATGCATGATGGGAGTCAAGGACACGTTCAGATTACTGCCATTGAATTCAGCTGTAGTAAAGCAGCTTCTGTTTTTGTCTCCACCAATTCATTTTTAATATGGTACTAAAGCTCTGTTTATATCAGCTGACATTGTTTTATAACTGTGATCTGTTTGTGACTCTGTGTTTTGTAGATGCTCCACATGTTATCAGTGCTGAACAAAGTGACGTCAAGTCAGTGTCAGTGAGTGAGGGAGATTCTGTGACTCTAAACACTGATGTTCAGACACACAGAGATGCTCTCATAGTGTGGAGGTTTGGAGATGGGGGTGTTCTCCTGGCTAAAGGTGATAAAGAAGACAATAAGAGCTCAATATATGATGATAAAGGGATGTTCAGAGACAGACTGAAGCTGGATGATCACACTGGATCTCTCATCATCACAAACACCAAAAGCACAGACGCTGGACTTTATAAACTACAGATCAGCAGCAACAGAGACACAAAATACAAGACATTCAGTGTTTCTGTCAGGGGTGAGTATCTCAATTCTCTCTCAGTAATGATTATTAATATCATCTGTGTGTGATAAGTCACATCATATCATGAAGAAACACGTCTCCCTTCATATTGAGAGTTCAAATATACTGTCGCTGGAAAGCCACACAAACTGTACGACTCAGTCTCACTTTGCATTTTTCATAAGACTCAGTGTTTAGTCACGGGTGCGTGTGACTGCATCCAGTGCTGAGCAGATCATTCAGTGACAAAGTATCACAAGATTGACCCGACAGTTCTGCTTTTTAATTACTCGAGCTGCCGTGAACTAGAGATGCACAGATACAAGTTCTGCAATTGGATCGGAGTAGAAATGCAAGTATCGGATGATCCAATCTCAATGTTATTTCTTGTGTCTATAACTCACTTAGTCAAGATTTGAAAGGGTTGTTGTATTTTAAGTTGAAGCACTACTTACACCTCTTACAATGCTGGATTTAGAAATCATTGCTGATTTTATTTTTTCTTAAATCATTACTTTTGTTCAACCTTCATGTTTTTATGTGGGTTTTGGCAGATAGTTAATTAATAAATAGTATTTTAAAATGCTTGTAAACTTTGACAATATTGCATTTGTTTTGGAGATGCAAGGTTTCAGGGCAACAGTGACGAAATATCATAATAATGTAATAAAAATAAAATAATAATATGATTTGCTGTACTTCTGGATGCTATATCAAGTGTGAAATACTTGTATATCTGGACATGTTTAATGTGCTGAGGTCGGTCAAAAAATACTGGAGGTCATGATGAGGGATCCTGCTGAACAACAGGGTTGCCAGATCTGCTTAACAAAACCCACCCAATGACAACACTGCTGGTGAACTCGTCTGTCACAGGCAGTTACGTAACATAAAGAAACTATGTAGGCTACAGGTATCAGATTTGGGTCCGTTCATGCCTCATTGATTTAAGATGGTCATAGAAGATAGCTTGGTGTTATAAGAAAAAATACTGTGACTAAAACATTCTCTTCATCTTTCTCTTCTCTTTAACGTCTCGGCTTAAGAAGGAATCTGATGTAATGTAACGGATCTAAAGAGACCAAATAAAAACTGTACAGTCTTTAGTTGTTATAGCAGGAATACTTGTGTGATATTATTGTAAGTGTTTCTCTGTCATTACAGATCCAGGTCTATCTGCAGGACAGGTAACAGGAATAATCTTTGGTGTCCTGCTGGTTATTGCTGCTGCTATTGCTGTTGTTGGTGTGATTGTGTATCGCCGCATTAAATATGAACTTCAGAAACGAAAGAGTGAGTTTAATCTCCAGTTGAGACTGTCATAAGAAATCATATATATTCAAGTGTTTTTTTGTTTGTTTTTTTAAACATATTTGACTTGATTTGTCTTAAGTTTGGTCATATTGCTCCCGTTTTAATGTTTGTCAATTGAAGTAACCCTTCATGACTTTTAACAGATTTGAACAGATTTTAAAACATTAGACATCGTACATAAGCAGACTTTTAAAAGCTTTCTGAACATAAACTTATACAGAAACACAGAATCAACAAACAGAGATATGCAGGAGACATGAGATGGATTCAGACTGTGTGACGAGTGTCCCAAAAAGACAAAATGAGTGCATGAGGACGTGGTCTTGTGTGGGTGATGCATCATATGATATGATAATAAAATCAGTTTCTAATAGAACGGGCACAAACACCAACTCTTTCTCACTCATCCAGACTGCAGATCAGGGGCCCGTTTCAGAAAGGAGGTTTAGTGAAAACGTCTTGGTTACAGATGTAACCTCAGTTCCCTGATGGAGGGAACGAGACGTTGTGTCGAACCGACAGAATGGGGTTCGCTCTTGAGAACCTATCGCTTCCGACTATTTTAGAAAAGGCCAATGAAATTGGCAAATGAAATTTGCATGCCGGACTCTGCCCCCGGATATCCGGGTATAAAAGGTAGACGGCGTGCTTCATTCATTCACCTTTGTGCTGAGGAGCTTGAGACCTCTCTCGACTGCTGCAGCGGGCAACACGCGTTGTGGCATGAGGGACACAACGTCTCGTTCCCTCCATCAGGGAACTGAGGTTACATCTGTAACCAAGACGTTCCCTTTCTGTCGGTCTCTCGACGTTGTGTCGAACCGACAGATGGGGTTCCTATGGAAAACGCCACGACGCTGTGCCGTGTCACAATCTCTAGCGAAGCGATGGTGACTGGCCTGGGCGTGTCAGACGTGAGCGCTACCGCGAAATTGTAACCTACCAGTGGGTAGGTAGGGTCGTCCTAGAGCTTTTCTTGAAAGGTGGGAAGCCCCTGCCTTCGGCCCTCACAGGCGGCGGCCTTGTTTCTCTAACAGCGAGAAGCTGCCCGGTACCGTAAGGCCACTGGGTAAGCGCTACTTCCTCAAATGGGGGACGCGCTACAGAGACCACTTCCTACCATAGGGAGGAGTTTAGTGGAGATACCAACATGGTCTCACCGTTTAGGGGAGAACTCATGGGATAAATGTGCGGACTGAAGGAGTTAACCGCAAGGTGGAGGTCCACCTAGGGAAGGTCATGGGTTGCCAAGGTGGGAACCAATCATGAGGATACATCAGACGGAACCGCCCGATTGGGGGGGTTACAACGTCCGGTAGCACTATGTCCGGTTAGAGCTATGTTGTGGATAACTCAGTTGGTACCCGGCCTAAGGGGCAGGGCTGCTCTGCCCAGCCCGCCCGCAGGAGGTGCTTGCTTAGTGATGGATGGAATGCCTGTTCTTCCCCCCAGTGGGGGAAGAAGGGGGGCAAAAAATAGCACGCTGACCCACCTAGGAGGGGGGAAGGTGCTTTCGCAGGCGTACGCCCTACCAGCCGCCGGTCTTACCTGATGTCCTGCAAGACTCAAGCTGATACCGGTTTTACGCGGAGGCTGTAGAACCTCGCGAAGGTGTTGGGTGTAGCCCAACCCGCAGCTCTTTAGATGTCTGCCAGAGAGGCGCCTTGAGCCAGTGCCCACGAGGAGGCTATACTCCATGTGGAGTGAGCACGGGCGATCTTAGGACCGATACGCCATAGTGACGGCGTCCATGATCCAGTGCGCCAATCTCTGTTTGAGACAGCCCTCCCCTTCTGCTGATCTCCAAAACAGACAAAGAGATGATCAGAGCTCCTGCGGCTCTGTGTGCGGTCCAAGTAGAGGCGCAATGCGCGTACTGCACACAACACGGATGGGGTTGGGTCTTCCTCCCCGGTGGGGAGCGCCTGTAAGTTCACCACCTGGTGTCTAGGTGGAGTGGTGGGAACTTTGGGCACGTAGCCGGGCCGGGGTCTCAGGATAGCGTGAGAATCACCGGGCCCGAGTTCTAGGCAATCTGTGGACACGGAGAATGCTTGTAGGTCCCCTACTCTCTTGAGCGCCATCAGGAGAGCCGTCTTCATCGTGAGGTGAGAAAGAGCGGCATCTCCGAGGGGCTCAAAGGGGGGCCTCTTGAGGCCGGCCAGGACCGCATCAAGGTCACAAGAGGGTACGGAGCGTGGACGAGGTGGTAGCCTTCTCGCGCCCCTTAGGAACCTAATGATCAGGTTGTGCTGTCCTAGAGACTTACCAGAAACTGGGTCGTGATGAGCAGCAATGGCGGCTACATACACGTTCATTGTGTAAGGGAAGAGTTTACTCTCGAGTCTCTGGAAGGACAGCACGTTCCCGATCGAGCAACTCTGCTGGTCTTCTTCGAGAAAAACACCAGGATCAGAAGAGGTGCCACTTATAGGCGTATAGCCGCCTAGTGGCCAGGGCCCTAGCCTGAGTGATGGTCTTACCGCCGCAGGGGGTAGGCCACTCAGGATCTCCTCGTCCCATCCAGAGGCCAGACTTGGAGGTTCCAGAGGTCTGGCCTGGGATGCCATAACGTGCCCTTCCCCTGGCAAAGCAGGTTCTTCGTCAGGGGAATCGGCCAGGGGGGAGCTGTCGTCAAGAGCATTAGCTCCGAGAACCAAGTCCGGTTGGGCCAGTACGGCGCAACTAGTAGCACTTGATGCTCCTCTTCCCTGACCTTGCACCGGATCTGTGCAATGAGGCTCACTGGGGAGAAGGCATACTTCCGCTTGTCCCACGGCCAGCTGTGCGTTAGAGCATCCCTGCCGAGGGGGGCCTCGGACGGGGAATACCCTAGCGGGCAATGGGTGGTGTCCAGGGAGGCAAACAGGTCTACCTGAGCCTGCCCGAACTGTACCCAAATGAGCTGGACTGCGTGGGGGTGGAGACGCCACTCTCTGCAAGGCGTCAACTGACGAGAGAGCACATCGGCTGTCTGGTTCAGGTCGCCTGGGATATGTGTGGCTCGCAGGGAGCTGATCACCTGCGGACTCTACAGGAGGAGGCGTCGGGCGACTCGTGTTAGCTGCCGTGAGCGAACCCCACCCTGGTGGTTGATATACGCTACGGCAGTTGTGCTATCTGACCGGACCAGCACGTGCTTGTCCTGCACGAGAGGTTGTAGCCCCTTCAGTGCAAGTAGCACATCCAACAACTCTAGGCAGTTGATATGCCCGCGCAGGCGGGGGCCCGTCCATCACCCTGACACTGCGTGCCCGTTGCACACGGCACCCCAACCCTGCAGGGAGGCGTCTGTCGTCACCATGACGCGCCTCGTGACCTGCCTGAGAGAGACCCCCATCCGTAGAAAGGTCATTGAAGACCAAGGGGTTAGGGTGCCTCGGCAGAGAGAGGTAATCACCATCCGCCTGCTGCCGGTTTGCCACGCTCTCCGGGGAACTTGACTCTGTAGCCAGTGTTGGAGCGGTCTCATGTGCATCATCCCGAGGGGTATGCCACCCCCGCTGAGGATGCCATGTGCCCAGGAGCCTCTGAAATTGTTTCGGGGGACCGCTGACTGCTTGAAATGTTCCAGGCAGTTCAACACTGACTGAGTGCGGTCTGTAGTCAGTCGCGCTGTAATGGAGACAGAGTTGAGTTCCATACCAAGAAAGAGGATGCTCTGCCTCTTTTCTCAGTTGACCTGTAGTCCCAATCAATCTAGGTGCCAATGCACTAGGTCCCTGTGTGTACATAACAGATCTCGCGAGTGTGTCAAGATAAGCCAGTCGTTTTAGTACCCGCACACCTCTCTCCCTGAGGGGAGTGAGGGCGGCTTCCACGATCTTCGTGAAGACTCGTGGGGACAGGGACAGACTGAATGGGAGGACTCTGTACTGCTATGCCCGACCCTCGAAAGCGAACCCTAGGAACGGGCGATGACGAGTATTAAGAAGGAAGATGTAATAATGGTAACTTTATCTGGTTGTAAATTGAGTTCACCACAGGATGTCGATCAAGACTCAGGGAGACAGTATCAAGTTGAACAAGTTTACTCCGGTTTAGACATGAGTACAACAGCACGGTATAGCATACAGGTTATATACAAATCCAATAAGCAGGTGAATATTGATGTAGGTTGAAGTATGTGGGTAAGTGAGAGACTGAGTTATCGAGTGAGTGGTTCTAGATAGAAACAATACAGGAATAGTCACTCATTACGATCTAGCATAACCTCAATAATAAACATATTCAGGAGAAATTATACAAACAAAGGAATATTTCAGTATTTTCTGGGTTATTATAGCACCTGTAGCATAATTTACCAAGCTCAATAAACAGGTGCTCCGTATAGCCGTAGCGGCTACTATGCTAATAATCTTGATCTAATCTATAATAATCTAGACGCACTCTGACTTAAACTGATTCACCATAAAGAGAGAATAATGCAGCAACTAAAGGAATAAACACCCGGCTCTCAGCGCAGTTCTGCCATTTTCTACTGCTGCAGCTCAACCCCTGAATGACGCAATACCGGCAGTGAATTACAATGGTGTACTGCCCTCTACTGGACACAGTTAGGCTTACATTAAACTATATACACAGTGAAGTTCTAAGGGCCTTTTGCACAACGAGGGAGAATTGAGACATGAAAGTAAGCGTCGTTCAGGTCGATTGCCATGAACCAATCTTGACATCTGATAGACGTCAGGATGCGCTTCTGCGTGAGCATCCTGAACGGCAGCTTGTGTAGGTGCCTGTTCAGGGTACGCAGATCTAGAATGGGGCGCAATCCCCCGTCTTTTTTGGGGATGATGAAGTACGGGCTGTAAAACCCGTTGAACATCTCTGCTAGAGGGATGAGCACGATCGCTTCCTTCGCCAGAGGGGTGGCGACCTCGGCCCGAAGCACGGGAGCATCCTTGCCTCTGACTGAGGTTGAGAGGATGCCCCGAAACTTGGGTGGGCGTCTGGCGAGTTGGATCGCGCAGCCGAGACGGATCGTATCTCGTAGCCACCGTGACGGTTTGGGAAGCTATTGTCAGGCTCCCAGGGACCGAAACAGGAGGGCTAGGGGTACGATCTGCTTCATCGTCCTCCCGGGGGGTGGGGAAGCCCCCGGGGAGGAGATTGGCTCTGCTGATTTACCTGCCTGGCGATGATGTAGCACGACGCACCGTCGATTGAGAGTGCTGAGGCCTGCTGATTATCATCAACGTCGAGTTGCCGAACACCGTCGTGTAGAGGGTGAGAGCGGTTGTGATAAACACCCAGAGAGAGAGAAAACTCTTAGAAGTGGGCTGTTGGGACGGGGTAGGAACCGTCCCGGATCGACCAACCAGCTATGGAATGGCTGGGGTCGGGCCCGAAGGTATTCTCGGTCTCCCTGGGCTCTTCCCATGAGGTGCCGCTTCGGCTTCCGCCGCGGCTGCTGACGGGGTGGTGGTCTCCTCTTCAATGTCTTCTTCCGGGTTAATAAAAATTGATGTCTTATGCTGCTATAGCGCACTCCGTGCCACTAGCAAGCGGATGAATGCGAAAGGCAGTCTGAGCGAGGGGTGTTTCTCCTGGAATGTTTAGACATTGGTTTGCCAGTCAAAGTGAATCCTGAGTGGGAGGGCCGGAGCCGGAGGGCGTCGAAGAGGACCAGGGCTGCTGGGAAGCAGACGGTGCATGGGATCTCGATGGCCAGAGAGCGGCCGAATCGTGGCGGGGGAGGATATGCTTGATAGCCTCTGTCTGCTTCTTTTACTGTCGAGAACTGCGGCTCGACAGTATCACCGAACAGCCCCCCCCCCTTACGAGATGGGTGCGTCGAGAAAGCGGACTTTCTCGGCATCACTCATCTGTGCAAGGTTAATTTGTTTGTTTATTGGTACATTTATGAATTTATTAATTTAAACTTAAGTCATTTTCAGGACATCAGTAAATCCACTTTATGCAGAGCGGAAAGTGTGCCTCACTCTCAAGTGCTTTCTGCCGCCATGTTGTTTTTTTAGTGCCGTTGCCATGGTGAATCGTAATATCGGAGCTCCATTGATGATGGCTTTTTATAGTCATGGTGCACGCACTTAATCCAGGGTAAGCCTACCCAGAGTTGATTGAACTAACTCAAATCAGCTGTTCTGAAACCATAAACTCAAAGTTTCTCATTTCTAAGTAAACCAACTCTGAGTTCAAGGTTTAACCTAGGGTTGGTTGAACCTCCTTATTGAAACGGGCCCCAGAACTAAAGTCTGTGCCTGTTGTTTATATACTGCACTCAGTTTTTTCCATTTTTAAACCACACTTAAGTGTCTACTTGTATTTTTTGTTTGGAGAAACTTTGCTTTAATACATCAAAGAAAAGCTTTGGTAGATTTAAAGGTTAGTGTTAATGTTAGTTGATATACATTATTAGTTGTCCTGTGAAATCGACAGTAATCCCTGTGAAGTTGTGATTTACAGTGAATTCAGATCCGTAAGAAGCTTTGTTTGTCATGACACAAACCCCTGTTCTACATTCACTGTAACTCACGGCTTCACAGGGTTTAATGCTTTTATCAGACAGTTATTCCATATACAAGGTTTAATTAATAAACACACAGCATCAAAAAAAGAAAAATATTGATAACTAAAACTATTTTTACAAGGCAATATAATTCTTCAGAAGCAGAATGAGACACAGTTGTGCAGTAACACTGATGTAATGTGATCACTGATGTGTGTTTCTGATATTGTGTAACCCCTTGAACTATTTTAATTTGAATCTTTATTTTTAGATGAGAAACATATTTGGAAAATAATGATGCTCAAGATCATTCACTTAATAAAGATAACACTTGACAACAGACAATTTAACTGTGTGTTCACACCGCCAGTGACTCTGTCACTAGGTGCCGCTAGTCTCTTGCTACGAGGTGGTTAGAAGGCGTTCCTAGCTTTGGTTGCTATAGTAACATTTATAAACAAACTCTGCAGTAACTGATGGGAGATGGATGACGTGAGCACCGCTGCTTCTCTCCTATTGGTAGTCGCTCCCGAAATCAATCATCATTTGCACAAAGTTGAGCAAATCTCAACTTTGTCATGTTGCTAGATATGCCCACTTCCTGTCGTCAACGGTCACTGTCGCTGGTGTCAGTCACCGGAGGTCGCCGTCTCTCTATTGAAATGAATGACATCGCCTCGCTTTGTCGCTGGGTGTCGCTGGCGGTGTGAATGCACATTAATACAAAGTCTCTCACAGTGCATTTGTGGTGCACATTTCATCAGTTTGGTTGATTGCTTCTAAACATCTGAGACTGTTGATCATCTTCACCTGAACACTGATGAGTTCTGATGTTTATATTTCTCTCTCTTGTGTTTGTGTGACAGTTAAAGTGATGACGGTGATTGAGAGAGATTCTGTCACTCTAGAGTGTGATGTCACTAAACTCCAGTCAGATGATGTCATCCAGTGGAGCTTTAGAGATGAAGTGATAGCCGCATTCAATAAGGACAACAAGATCTCTAGTGTTGAAGAGAGACTCACAGACAGACTGAAGGTGGATGATCAGACCGGATCTCTCATCATCAAAGACATCAAAACAGAAGACGCTGGACTGTATAAAGTAAAGATAAGCAGCAGCAGTCGAGTGAAATCATTCCTTCAGCTCATCACCGGTGGAGGACCATCATACTCTCAATTCAATCTTATTGTCAAAGGTAAGAAGCTCAAGTCTATTAATAATATTTACATGTTCTACACAAACTGCTGTTATTCAGCTCATCAAACCTAATGTACACCACTGAAAAAGTCAACAGAAAAACTTTAAGGAACTTTTTCACACTTCAAGCAGATGACTTGGAGTAAATATTTTGTGATTTTTAAGGTCCTACTTTGGTTTATGGAGTGTCCAACAGCAAGTTTACGTACATATACGGTGTAAAAACACGTTCATTTTCTAATAATAGGCAGTTATTAGTGTTACTTCTTGACTGACTCTCAAATGATTCGTTGGGCGATTCATCTGCCCCTCCTTTCTGACAGTCTACTCTGATTGGTCAGATGGTCTAGTCTGCTGTGATTGGTCTACTGCATGCAGCGTCACAAAAGGAAAGTAGGAGGGCATTACACAGAGTGACGCAAATCTGACCCAGAACTGAAATTAGAATGACAGACGAATTGTTCGCAGGATTCAGAGTCGACTCCTTTTTTCCCAAGACAACAAATTTATTCATTCACTTTCGGCTTTACAACTTGCAGACTGCTTATATTCACACACAGCAACATTACACACGGCATGACATGTCATTTATAGGACATTGTAATATTTACTCTCGCACATGAGTAATAAAGACAAATGTTATTTACTGTTATTACACGGTGCTCTGGAATACTTGATGCTGATTGGCCAGTTGCAACATTCCAAGGTCTATTATTCCCCATTAACAACCACTCAAAACCACTTTAATAACACATAGGCCTATAAACTTTATTTACAAATGATTAACAGTCTGAATGATGCAGGTGTTCTGCATTCATTACAACTGCAATAATAAAAGATGATAAAAAGAGATCTATAAAAGAGAATCTCTCTATAAAAGAGAAAATAACTTGTGAGTCAAGCAGCTCTGTAATAAGCAGGATAACATACAGACACTGTGTGGTTATCACTCCTCTGCTTTATGTTTGGGTCCCGTCTGGGTTTATTTTGAAACAGCAACTGGCTGTACATTAAAACATTCTAACAAAGTAAATATTAAACAAAAAACAGCTCTAGTGTTACGTAATCTATTCAATTTCTGTCAGAATGATACTAAGAAATAATAGAGAATTATCATGAGAAACGTAATTGTACAAACGTGGAAAAAGCTATAGGAGATTAGTTTACACACAAAATGGGCATTAAAATGTGAATACACAATTCTCTATGCACATACTGGGATTAATAAAAGGTCAACTTCAATATGTAAATACTATATGTGCACACTAAAGACAATCTCGACTGTGTGCATATTAGGGCTGCCCCCTTACAGTCGACTGTTCCTTATTCGACAAGAAGACACTTATTCAAACATATTTTATTTAGTTGATTGTCGCAGCTTATCATTTCAAAAGCATATACGCACCATTTTAGTCGCTTTACATAGCCTTTCGCTCTAACACTACCGTGAGCTTGGATAAAGGCTGCTATTATAAGCATGTTTAAATGTTTATTTGTCCAATGGTGTAAGAGTGACATGGTGGTTAGAAAATGAGGAATGCAATCCTACGTTTGCCAGATTTGCTAAGCACATGCGCTGCATCCCTTCCATGTCCCCCATCAGTGTGCTTCTGAAGGCAGCCGCATTGGCTTTATTTTGTGCGGGACACCGAGCTCAGTTTTCTCAACAATGCGGACAAACTTGGGTTCCTGCGACATTCTAAAATGCTAAATGTGGCTTAATCCATTAAAGGCGGGGTGTCCAATTTCGGAATTATGTTGTTAAGACAAAGTTGGGCCGAGTACCAAAACAACCTTGTAGCCAATCAGCAGTAAGGTGTACAGTGCACAGGACGGACATTAGCCGAGCCGAGCGCTGACAAAAGCGACAGATGGGGGTAGGAGTGTGTCTGTTTGGGTGATTTGAAAATCAACAACGGCTAAGAGAAATGGTACACCCCGCCTTTAAGATCACATTCAGTATTCACCTTAATAAAGCATATAAAGAAATGCAGAAGAGCCTAGAATGTAAAGGATCACAAGTGTAAGTGCTTTGCATTCATGTTCTGGGCTTCTGCTTTTCTTTACATAATATTCTTTATTGTACCGCTTTCTTTTTTTATACCGAACATTTAGTGTTTTGGTCATGAGTTTGGTGGCATTATTGGGAAAACTGATCCCTGTGTCCTCTGTGAATTTTGTGTTCCCGTCTATATGAAGAATCTCACTCTGGCGTGTCTCGCAGAAATTGTAGGAAAAACTGAGGCGATTTAAGATAATGGTCTATATTGTTGTAGTACTTAGTTACTGCTTTATATTTTATTTATTTGTTTATATAGGGGCGGTTTCCCGCACAGGGATTAGTTTAAACCAGGACTAGGCCTTAGTTAAATTAGTATATTTAAGTCGTTTTAAAAGAAAATACCTTATAAAAACATTACTGGTGTGCATCTCGAGACAAAACAAACGCACTAAAATATTTTAAGATATGTCAGTGTGAGTTGTTTTCGATCAAGACACCTCTAACATTTGAGTTAGTCTGAGACTAGTCTTAAACCCTGCCTGGGAAACCGCCCCATAATGTTTTAAATATATTTATTTATTCCTCTTTTTGTGTTCTAACCTCTGAATTTTCTTTTGGTGTTAAGGCCGTCGGCTTGATTATTTCCACTGATACGTTTTCTTTTAAGTGGTTCAGTTTGCTGTATTTTTTATTTATTTATTTATTTACAATTTATTTTATATTCTACATTTAAAAATATTGCTATAATTTCGAATAAAATTCTTGTTTTCACATTATATTTTCATATTATATTTTTGCGGTCTGATGCAGAGATAAAATGTTTCATTATGTGTTCGTAGGCCATTTTAGTTTTCTGTTTTGGTTCGTTTGCCTAAAATGGATATTTATCCCAAATTTATTTTTTCAATTTTCACTAGTTGTAATAGTGAAATATTATATCACTATATTATATTAGTGATATAATTCTGGATTATATCACTAATATAATATTCTGGAATGTTATACGATTCTGGAATGATCTCTCTTTTGCTACAAGATCTATAGCCATCTTTAAGAATTGTTTAAAAACACATCTCTTCCGTCAACACCTAACACATTAATACAGACTTCTATTTCTTTCTCTACTTCTTTTTCTATCCTAACAACAACAACAAAAAAGGTACTTGGCTTCATATACTGTAATACACCGCGTCCTAAGCAAACGGGACGCGATGAGATTCCTGCGATTAGCAATTTGTTTGTCCATACCGAACGCGAAAAAGGGGGCGGGACGCGACAATCAATCACAAACACAGCCAATCAAAACGTTTTTTCTCTGTCCACGCACCCACTCACACTGCAGCTGAAGAGTGCAGAAAGAGAGATGCGTCCTGTTCTCATGACTTCAGTGATGCCTCACCGGACGGACGCTATGCTCTAATTTTAGAATCTAAACGTATGTAATCAAACGTATATAGCCTGTCCTCTTCCATGTTAATATTCATTAATATTCATGAGGTGCAGAACTTACATCGAATGAGATCGTTGTGTGGGCGGAGCTGTCAGGTTGGTTAGGACCAATGTACCATGTATTAAAATAATGTAATATTGCTCCTAAAGTGCTGCTGGCAGCGCGAACCACCGTAAACACTAGTGCTTAATGCGCAAGGTGCTGCAGACGCGTGTGAATGTTGAAACCCATTCGTCACCCAACTCGTGTTTACATAGAGAAATGGTGGGAAAGTAGCACAGCGGGATGGAAAATCACGTTGTCTGTATGAATGGCTGGGCCGGGTCACTGTAGCTCACAGCAGCACCCACATACTTTGTGCAGTAATTAGCGTGTTCTGTACAGGTCACACAGATGACGTATTTTTGTTGGCTAACCCAGATGTAAGTGCCGCGCTGGTTCCCTCGAACGAAAGCCTATGCATTTTTATGTGCATATAGACTTTTGGAAGATTGCAGAAAATAAGCTCTGTGATTAACAAAGATTTATGATGTTTACACATTTTTTCTATCAAGATAATCTTTACAAATTAACACAACAGTTGTTACTTTTGAATCTGAAATACAATCGGCAGAAGTAAAAAGCTAACACGAGGCTATAAACAGACTACACTTAAAGATCAGGTATCGCACGCAGTTTCTGCTAATCTCATATTAATCTTGAGTGCCTATACTGTACAGTAGTATTGCATACGTTGTATTAGAGGACTGCATTGGGATCTCGCGGGACCCAACACAAATCTCGCAGGAGCAGGCGGTTTTACCTTTGCCGCGGGCAGGACTGGGCGGGTAATACAAATACTGCCTGCGATTTATAGCCGCCAGCAAGGAAGGAAGAATAAAAAGTGGGATTTTACAGCACAAAACAAAAGCAAGGCAAGTCCGACATTTGGACAAATTTCTCCATTGTTACAGACAAAAGTGGAAAAGAATTAGACTTCGTATATATACCTCTTTCCTTTGTTATTTGTCAGTTGCAGCTTGCTATGTTCTAGGCACAGCTGAAGGCTAAGAGTTCCGGTGTTATGTTTGTAGCCTTTCAAAAATTATTGGTCTAATAAAAAATTTCATTTGTTCATCACCTTCAGATGAACATATTTATCGACCGTAAAATGAGCGTTTGAGCGCAAATGTTCTGTGTCTGTTATTATGAACAGTAGCATACCTCAATATTGTTTAAATTCTTTGTTAAATTGTTCGCGGGTGCAGGCGGGAGCGAACGCACAAATTGCAGGTGTGGGCGGGAGTGAAATACACACATTGCAGGAGCGGGCAGGATTGGTCAAAAATTCACCGGGAGCGGGATTATGAAATCAGTCCCGCGCAGGGCTCTACGTTGTATCTTTGAAGAGTGTTTAGTTTGATCACATTTATAGATAGATACAGCTGTACGATTATTTCCGCAAAAACATGAGCTGCTGGAGGCAAGGAGTGGGACGGAACTTCAGCACGAGCACACAATTATGCACGTACGCACTAAATGCCAACAAAACACAGATATATGACTTAGGGCGTTTTCAGATTGGGCTCGTTTGCTGTGGTCCGAACTTGAGTGCGATTGTTCCCGGCGCGCCCCCCGCAGCGTTGGTTTGGTTTCAGACTCAACGTGATTGTCGAACCCTGGCGCGTTTGTTTTCGTTTTACGTCATCAAAAATGTGCACGGCGCATGACAGAAAACAGAACATGGATCAATATATTGTCTTTTTATTCATTTGGTGCTATTATGCGCAGCAGAGTAAATTACATTTGGGTTTACTGTATGCGCGTTGCATGCAGACGGCTTTCTGCTGCTTGCAAACAGACTGTTGTGAGGACACCGTGGATTACTATTGACCTGCCGCTCTGCTTCCACTCGCAACGCTGAAACATGATGCAGCCTGCACTCTCGCTCGAATCCAAGGTCATCAACACTGTCATCTCTTACATGTGTTTTATTGAAGGAATATCAATGTCCGGCATCTTTTAGCACTGGGATTGCACCATCTATCATTTTCTCCGAATCCAGCATCATATCCACCGTTTATATAACATCCATCACTGAAATGCCGTGAACAAACAGACACACCTAAACTCCACTGCAGCACAGCGAAGCCAAAGTTGACGCAGTGCAGATAATCTTGATGGCAAGCGGGTCTCGCTCGTCGGTAGGCGTGTGGGCGGGCTCTTTCTTTCGCCTTGCCATGTTAAAAGGAATTGCCCAATAAAAGGAATAGGATCTCTGTTACGAAACAGGGATCCAGACTTTTAAAAAAACTTTCAGAAACAAGTTGGAGTGCTGGGGGAGTCTATCAAGCACAGAAATACTACGTCATACGTCCAACTCGTTTTTTAACAAGTTGACCATGTTAAATATGAGAAGCCAGCACGTTTAACTCTGTAAAGAAGTCAGAATGCTTGACATAGCATGATACATCCACTTTAAGGTCGCACAATATCAACATCACCACCACCAAGCCTCTGACAACTCTTTCAAACTTAAAAATGTGTTCCCAATAGTTACTCCATGAATGAATCTGCATCTATGTTTTAAGAGATTTGTGCCCATGTTGCATTATTTGTGAGCTTTTTTTGTCGTTTTTAGCAACTTGTTAGCAATCGCCGTTTTTAAGACACAATAGGGCTTTAAAAAATCACAAGCGGATTATAACTGGTGTGTTTTATGTCATGGAATAAAACATGAAAATAGTTAGATTTTTTGTTTACCACAGACCCTATTTCGAGCAAAAAACCCATAGATTTTGGAGTGATGGAACTGGAAGTCCTAAAATGCTTAACTCACTTCTGGGTTTTGCATACAAAAACACGTCCTATCTGAGCCTCCCTATTGCGTGAGGATATTGTGCTTCGAGATCTCGTCACACCCCTAACTGTTAGCAATGTTACATAAAACATCTTTCTCATTCATAAAGCTTAAACCATCATCTGATGTCCCTATTCCCCAATGTATATTGAAATATTTAAGTTATTGTCATAAACGTCTGAATAGTCAACCCAGTCTCACGTGACATACACACAAAAATTGGAATCTATTAATCCGTGTTCATGGACACGAATATCCCCATTTTTTCGTGTCAGTGAGCACGACCTTCTTTTCGTGTCACTCAGCACGACTTTCAATACACAGCCTGTGTGTGTGTTTACTAGTGATGCACGATATTTAATTTAGCCAATATGCCAATATTTTTATTTCAGTCATTTTAACCGATAGCCGATATCGATATAGTGCAAGTCTATAAGACTTTTTTTGATTATGATAGATAGAGGAAAATGTGCGTCTCTTTTTAAGTCACCATGCAATCAAACAGGAAAATTCCAAGTGTTTTACTCAGTGTTGCAGTGATTATTATAAATGATTTATCCCATTATATTTATTATTATTTTATAATTTGCACTTGTAATCTTTAATTAAAAACATTACGCTCCTCTCCCCCTCTCAACAACAACTCTTCAACACATGATGTCAGCAACAAAAAAGAGATATGACTCTGTCTAAAGGCCAGGCATTTTTAGCCATCCCCTCCAGTCCCAACTCACAACAAACCAATCAAAAAGGGAAGGGCAAAATAAAGCCCCTCTACATTTTTTTCTAATTTCAGAAGCCGTTTCCGACATAATTCCGACATACACCCCCCTCAGGAAAACTGCTAGTACCACAACCAGGTTTGTTAAAACTTGATGCCTCTCAGCAGCTGCAAGACTGCTTTGACAGAACCAGCTGGGGCGTTTTTGAACATCAAGACCTGGAGGTGTACACATATGGGTATATCCCAATCAAAAACCCTGGATGACAAGGAAGAAACATCGCCTTCAGGTCTAGGGATAGGCCCCTATATGGCATAGCTCGAGCCAACCTAAAAAGAGGTGTTTGACGAGCCAAGGCGGAATATGGAAGGAAGATCGATCACCACTTGGTCAGCAAAAACAGCAGGCAGGTGTGGCAGGTAGTCCAGCGTCTCACCAACTTCAGACCTAGCCTCGGACCTGCAAATGGTGACGCATCACTGGCAGAGGAGCTGAACCTCTTCTTTGCCCGTTTTGAGGTGGCATCACAAGACACGGCCGGGCTGCACCAAACATCAAACAGCGACTCTAACTTCACCCTTTCGGTGGAAGAATGGGAGGTGAGACGCAAACTAAGGGCCATTAACCCAAGGAAGGCTGCAGGCCCGGATGCCATCTCCGGACGTGTGCTGAAGGTCTGTGCTAATCAGCTGGCTGGGATCTTCACCACTATCTTTAATAGGTCACTTTCCCAGTCTGCTGTCCCATCCTGTCTGAAATCATCCATTATAGTCTCTTTGCCCACAAAAACATCTGCTACCAGACACAATGACTATCGGCCAGTAGCACTCACCCCTGTGGTGATGAAGTGTTT
This sequence comes from Triplophysa rosa, assembly GCF_024868665.1. Lineage (NCBI taxonomy): Eukaryota > Metazoa > Chordata > Actinopteri > Cypriniformes > Nemacheilidae > Triplophysa > Triplophysa rosa. The sequence continues at coordinate 16,138,265 of NC_079914.1, forward strand.
CAAAAAGCTGTTAAGGAAACACATACTTGCATTCCTACCTCCTACCCTTGACTCACTACAGTTTGCCTACAAGGCCAATAGGTCTACAGAGGATGCTATAGTCACAACACTTCACATCATGTTAACCCATCTGGAGCAGCAAGGTAACTACGCTCGGCGTCTCTTTGTGGACTACAGCGCGGCGTTTAACACCATCCTCCCCATAGGCTGGTGTGTAAACTATTGGACCTGGGTCTGCCCTACTCCACATGCCTTTGGATTAAAGACTTCTTCACAGGACGCCCACAGAGGGTTAGAGTAGGGCCCCACCTTTCCACAGCCATCAGCCTCAGCACCGGCTCCCTTCAGGGCTGCGTGCTGAGCCCCCTGCTCTATACTCTCTAAACACACGACTGCACCCCTCTCTAACAAAGAAATAGTGACGCATAGTACAAAAATTTTACTCACATAAGATTTGTACACCATTCCTATCAGATCCAATATTGACGGCACAGCACTGCTTTTTAATTTTAGTCTCTCTGCAAATCCAGTGTCGACCTGTGGCTTGTTCACAAATGAATCTGAGATGAAATGAAGTGAACAAACGCTCAAAGTTTTACCCGCGTGAGCTGGAACGTCTTTAAAAATAAACTTCAACTACGCATTACTAATGTCAGAATCAGGAGGAAGGTTATGCAGCGACTGTGTTCTTCCACAACCAGGCACTGCACAATATTTTGCAATCTTTAACGGCATGTTTATTGCTTGCTCGCTCTATCTGTTACTTGTAACTTTTGTGTTACTTCAGTACTGTCATGCGCAACCAGTGGGTGGGGCTAGAGAAGCAGTCGTTGATATTATTCTGTGGAGGCAGTGTTCAACCTATCTATGTCATACTGGCGTTCGCCGGGTCTGGTGTCAATAACAGATGTCATTTCAGTAACAAGGGTGTTTTCAGTTCTGACACTTACATGATGTTCGCTTGAATACGATTCCCTCTGATATGTAAAAGCTCGGGTTAAAATTGAGGTCATAATTCCTCACCCTTTTAAATTAAGATTTCCTTATCTAAGACCTTTAAAAGTCTTAAATTCAGATTCTACGGGTCTTAAATATTTTGGTCTCATTTCCGCAAAAAATCTTTCAGTCTGACAGCCCAAATGACTTTAAAATCATTGAACAGACCTAAGATTTTTCTCCCCGCAATACTTACTGCATCGTCACGACTCATCAGAGAGAACTGGGGTCACAGAATACAGGTTGAAGTAGCCGACAGCTAGTTTACAGCATCCTAGGTAAATTGTTTAAATGCAAGCTTAATAAAAATGGCTAGAATGATGAGTTCTCGTGGTGGTTAAAGCGGCAACGAGTAACTTTTGCTTACTGTTGCCCCACGTGGTTGATAAGCGGAATTGTCTGTATGCAGTGTCGTAAAAACTGTCGCAAAGATTTCCCGCTGGCAGCTCAATACACGTGAGTTTGTTTACTAAGCCGACGGACCCAGATACGTCATTCAAACTATGTCCACCGATCAGGTAAAGTAGTCCGTGTTACCATATGTTCTTCGTATATCAGTACAAAGATTCATGTATCGTTCCTCCATAATTATAAACTGTAATGTCAACAAAGAACGGTAAGTAAGCCTAGTTGTTTTTGCTTGCATAGTTGGTCTCGTGTATGTATCTCGCGTATGTAACTTAGCATTGTTTGCAAAGGGTGTCATTTTTATAATATAATGAAATATTGTCCACAAAATCATGTATCGTGCAACAATGTCCATAGTAGCTTATACAGCATACATTGTCATAAGTTTATAAGGTTGTATCATAGCATAGCATACCACACGGGTGCCAACACTATGGGCTGTACTACAGGGCTATACTACAACCTCAAAGTAGACTCGGGGGTAGCAGCTGATTGTTAGAAGTTAGCACAGAGCATGCTAGCTACATGGAACATTTGCATTTACCCGAAACACAACGCATGGACTTGAATGTGTTTTGTAACCTATAGTACTTTTCTTTTGTTATTATATCGGAAGTCACTAAACACAATCGCGACCAGGCGTTGTGTTTTGTGTTATACTGTATATGTAATAACTACAGTCAACTCGTTATGAAAACAGCGCATAGCATGTACATATATATAACGACAACATTAGCCTAATCAACGATTGAACTGTTCAACATTTGCGTGGTTTACTGGTCTGAACAAAATAATCTGCTACTTTTTACCACAGCACATTTAGTGTGGTTGTTTAGTCTTTATTTACAAGCACTACACACATTCATGACGAGACATGACAACATGCTAGCTATCGACACCGGCAACCATATATTATCTCTCAGCTACCTTACGCTTATAAAGTGTGAACCGGTGGTGCGCCAATGTCACAGACTAATAACATAACTTGCCATATTTCTGCGAGTGATGGCTTGATTCTTGATATCAAGAATTCACATTTTTACTAGTGAAAATGTAATTACTGATATCAAAAATAGCAATTGTTACTAGTAGAAATTCCATTCTTGATATCAAGAATTATAATTTTTACTAGTAAAAATTGAATTGTTGATATAAAAAATTCATATCCTGAGAATGATTAAAAGCTAATTCGGCTTGCCATAGAAAATGTAATTACTGATATCAAAAACAGCAATTGTTACTAGTAGAAATTCCATTCTTGATATCAAGAATTGTAATTTTTACTAGTAAAAATTGAACTGTTGATATCAAAAATTCATATCCTGAGAATGATTAAAAGCTAATTCAGCTTGCCATAGAAAATGTAATTACTGATATCAAAAACAGCAATTGTTACTAGTAGAAATTCCATTCTTGATATCAAGAATTGTAATTTTTACTAGTAAAAATTGAACTGTTGATATCAAAAATTCATATCCTGAGAATGATTAAAAGCTAATTCGGCTTGCCATAGTAGTGAGTGAGTGAGTGAGTGAGTGAGCGAGTGAGTGCGAGAGCGAGAGATTGTGCGTAAACCTGCGTGTTTGCGGTAATGTGACAGAAAAGCCAGTGATAATAAATTATATGTTCCTCGTATTGTTTCTATCTTCAGCATTAAAAAAAATCACGCAAACTTTTTAGAGTAGGTCTATCAAAATATATTTGCTATCAGTTATAAGCAGCTTGAAGAGGAAAACGAACCAGTAGGTTATCAGTGTTTATTAATGCATTTTGTTTTTCTATTTAGTTATTTTATTTATTCGATTTATGTATATCTATTTCTTGTCTTTGAAATGCTTTGTTTATTGAAACTAACCTGTTTCCATTTAACAGTAAAGTTTGACATTATAAACGTCAGATCAAGAGCAGGGTGCTGTGTGAGGCGGTGTCCTGTAGGCTACAGTATAACCCTGTGGTTCTCAACTCTGGCCCGCGAGATCCATTTTCCTGCTGAGTTTAGCCCCAGCTCTGATGAAACACACCTGAACAAGCTAATAGAATAGAAGAAGAATGAGCTTTATTGGCCAAGTATGTTTAATCAGCGTCTTTAGGAACAGATGCATTCAACTTGATGCGATGCTGCGCTAATCTGTCGGTGTACAGTATGTCATTAAAGTACCGTGAGAGCGATTGAGTGCCGACTGCTCCGTATGCATCTGAATAGCTCTCGCGGTACTTTAATGCGACACGTCCAGCAATTTGCGCAGCCCCGTATTAAGTTGAACGCGTCTGTTACTGAAGCCGCTGATTAGCTTGTTCAGGTGTGTTTTATCAGAGCTGGGGCTAAACTCGGCAGGAAAATCGATCTTGTGGGCCAGGGTTGAGAACCATTGCTATAACCTTTCTGTTGTTTAAACTTGACGAAGTGATATGGAACTGTAATGCGGTCAGCAGACCTGGAACACCTTCATAGGCGTGCATTTACCGAAAGTTAATGCATACCAATGAACGTTTGTCAACCAATAAAATTGAAGCATTCAATAGCCCGTGGTAAGAACCTTTTGTTCTTCAGAGCCTACGCATCTGATGAGCACTTCCAGATCTTCGCTGATCTTCCAGATTTCTCGCTGGTATCCTGCTGGAATCTACGACGTGGTGCAGCGGACGGTCCCTTACTGCAGCGACTTTCCCCTGGGCGTCTCGGCAGTTCCAGAAGTGTCTGAGCAATATTTCCTTTTTTTCTAAAAGAGCAAATTTCTCCAGCGTGGCATGTCCCGCTGTTCTCTTGGGTGCGACGCGCTCATTGAGGAAGGGGATGGACACGATGTCTGTCTCAGGTGTTTGGGTCTCCGGCACGCTGAGGCAGCCTTCGTGGATACATCTTGCCCGCACTGCGGGAAGATGCCTATCTAGACGTTGCGGTCACGGGTGGCGGTATTCTTTATGGGTAAAGCCACCACCTCGTCTATTACCCGATCTGTGACGGCAGTGACTACGGCCCTGCCACCCGTTTCGGTTAACACCGGGGGTGATATGGGGATCACTGTGAACGTTAGACCGCCAGCCACAGGCTCATGGACCGTTCACGCCCCGTCTCGCTCGTCTGACCATTCCTTAAAAGACGGTCCTACCCCGTCTTGTTCCTCCGCCACGTACTCGGAAGTGCGTGACGAAGATGAGATGTCGATCGTAGCATCGGAGGGCGACCTCTTGGCATCCGACCCCGACGATTCCTCGGAGCTCCCTCCCCCGGGGAGTCGAGCCCAGGAAGAAGTGGACGTTGAGATATCAACCATGCTCTTCCGGGCCGCCGCGAGCATTGGGCTGCAGTGCACAGCACCGCCTTTACCCCAGCGCTCGCGGTTGGATACGTGGTACCTGGGGTCTGAGCGCAGCTCCAAGCCGCGCCCAGCGCCGGTCCCGTATTTCCCGAGGTGCATGAGGAGCTGAGTAAGACTTGGAACGCGCCCCTCACGGCTCATTCCAGTCAGAAAGGCTCAGTCACCCTTACTTCCCTCGATGGTGGGGCGGCCAGGGGCTATGTCGAGATCCCCCAGGTGGAGCGTGCTGTCGCGGTGCACCTGTGCCCGCAGACAGTGGCCACCTGGAGGGCTCGGCCTAGACTCCCATCCAAGGCGTGTAAGTTTTCGGCATCGCTGGTGTCGAAGGCTTACATGGCTGCGGGTCAGGCCGCCTCCTCCCTCCACGCCATGGCCATCCT
>NC_079914.1:16143468-16146547 GCF_024868665.1 Triplophysa rosa
TAAATGATGACAACATTTTTATTTTCGGGTGACCTATCCCTTTAACACCTGGATGTGGCTTTGAGTTCATTCCTGTAATGTATAATCTATGCAAATCCTCAAAGCTCTTATAAACCAATTGTGTGTACACGGCCAATAAAGATTGATTTTCACCATGATTGTGAACATTAATTTTAAAACCATCGATGAGGAGCTGATCGTCCATTTACTGCTATTACAGCTTCCGTTCTTTTCACTAGATGTCAGGGCCCGGTTGCATAAAGCGCCTTAAGTTTTTCCCTTAAGTATGACACTTAAATGGGTGATTTTCCTTTACCAAAGACAATAGGAGAATAACTTAAGTAAAACTTAAGGTATACTTAAGGGAAAATTACACTTAAGGTGCTTTATGCAACCGGGCCCTGGCATTTAGGAAAATGTGCTGCATGTAGCGCGACTCAGTAATATAGATGTAAGAATGTTTTTTTTTTTTCATTTTTCTAACACAGCAAGGGTTTTTAACCCAGTGACGAGTCATACGTCTATATTTCTAGGAATGAGAGTGGTAATAAATGTGAACATCTTTGCCTTCGACATTGTTTATTTTGGCAGCATCCCATTGCCCCTCTGCTTCATCTCATTTCATCTCTCTCTCGCTTATTGTTTGTATTGCCATTTCTCTGTCCCTCTGTATCTTTTTATTTATGTCTTTTATTTGTTATTCTCAGCACAGAGCTCCTCTCGGTTGTGTGAATAAAACACTCTGGTCGAGTGGCTAAATGAAAGCGCCGTGGATTAAAAGAGCCCGCGGCACATGAAGGCAGGAAGCAGCCGTGTTATGATTCATTTAAATTTGGCATTTGAAAGATTCAGACAAATGTTCACAGAGGAATTCAAATGAAACACCAGAATGTGGTACCATCCAGCAACTGTGAACAATTTTCACATTAAGAAGGAAAAGACAGTAAATTTAAAGTTCTTTTCAGTGACCTGCTTCGGTAAAGAAATGGACAAATTCAGACCGCACAATTTTCTTTTTTATAAATAACAAAGGAAACGCTGTTATTACTTTTTAACGTGTGGATGAAACAATCAGACATTCCGGAATAAATTACCTTCAGTTGTCAATAGTTGATAGGTACAGTACATATGAAAAATAAATACATCTTCAGAACTTTAATGTAATTATGGGTTTTATATCATCAACAAACATACATGCATATAGGTCGATGTAAAAGTGAGGTTCCCCGTCAGTCCTTACTGACAATTTTGACATTTTCCTAATCGATGTATATTCCATCCATTTCAGTTTTATGGTTATAAGTTTGGCCAAATTTAAAAATAATAAAAGATCCGTCACAGCGATATGTGATTTTGAAAAAACTTTTTAATTTTTTTATCTTTTTTTGTCCGATTTTTTTATTGTGATGTCCATTTGCCATATCCATCTACTCCTGTCCTGCAGTGAACTACAAGAATTGTCTTTGTGGGCCATCAGTAAGGACTTCTGGAGGCACCTACAACAGCTTATGTTTAGTCATACACACAGTATAATATAAATGTAAAGAAATATGCAAGGCTACCTGTGTTAAATCTATGAAAAACATGCAAAAGTATACTGAATCACACTTGTGAGTTACAATTGTTATACCTTTCAGGCATCATAACTTGCATACTTCTCAAAACATATGACCGCAATCTAATAGCTGCATGCTAAAGGCAAAATAACAGATGTTAACCGCAATAACACTTTACTTAAAGTATCGTACAATCATTGATGTCTAGACTATAATAGTTAATAGCACTAATGATGTGTGTATTATATCAAAAAAATTGTTTAGGAGTTTTGGGTTTCCATGACCTTATATTTTTATGTTCATGGGAATAAACATTTAGAATAGATACTACATATTGTGCCCAGTGCTTTAAAGATCCTCCTACTTGATCTTCCAATCTTAGCAACGTTCAATAGCAGTAAGCAAACTTACTTTACGTAAGTATTCTTTCTAACATGTCACTTGTTTGCTCTAACATTGACATATAGTGGAGCTTTCTATACTTAGTTCATTCTTAAGCCGTTTGAGCTTCTGTTTACCATTTGGACATTTTAATATTAACATAGATATTTCCAAGAGAAAGCCCACTGTTCCTTTCCCATCCCCTAGCCCACTCCCTGCATTTCAAAGGAACGACACATTCAAAGGTTTTACCAAAAGGACAAAAACTACAAAAAATCAGGTTGGAACATGCTCATTGAAAGTACTCAAGCCACTTCAGCACTTTCCTGAAAAGCCATGAATTACAAGTGGGGATTAGTCTGAAAGTTTTATTTAGGGGTCAGCAAAGAGTAGAACTCCAAATGATGGACATGTATACACAATTTTGAGGAGGTCTTTAAATAATTACAATTATGCACTTCACATTTTTTTAAACTTAAGTCAAATCACACAAAAAATATGAGGAGTGATATGTTTTGACTCTTAATCCCCGATCGTTCATTTATTTTATGATTTTTACTTTGACATTCGGTCATCTGGAGCACTGGGCAATTTATGCTGACGTCTTTTCATGTCGCAAAGATATCTTTATCAGCTGCAGGGAGGCTATGCAACACTTTTTAAATATTTTCCAATTTCAGCAAATAAATAGTTACTGTTCTGATGCAAATTGAGGTTCAGAAAATTGCCTTGACTTGAACGATTGAATGTCAAATATTTTTTTGTGTGAGGTTGATCTTTTCTCTTGTATCTCCCTGCAGCTGGTGAGTCAGTTTACTTAATAAGTTCCTGATATTGCTCAGACCTCAGGAAGCGGCCAAAGGAGTCTTTCTCCATCAGGGTGTAGATGCGGCTCTGAGCCAGCTCGAAGGTAGCAGGAGAAAGATCAACCAAGTTCCTCAGAGTCACATCTTTGGTGAAGTGGTCGATGTTCACCTACAAATGATTTTAGGAAAAAATAACAAAAAATAACATCATTTAGCACTTACTATTAAATTGTTTTACAATTTTCTTTCTTTCTTTCTTTCTTTCTTTCTTTCTTTCTTTCTTTCTTTCTTTCTTTCTTTCTTTCTTTCTTTCTTTCTTTCTTTCTTTCTTTCTTT
>NC_079914.1:16147715-16149559 GCF_024868665.1 Triplophysa rosa
GTTTAATTTGTGTGTTTGATTCTTAACAGACGGCCCTTCTCCAGATCAGAAGCAGAACTCAGGTGAGATTCTGTACAGCTGTGAGTTTGTGTCTGACTCACAAAATCATGTGAAATCATTTTATCATGTAAAAGCTAATGTGTAATTTAATTTGTAACATGTTATATTTATTTTATTTATAAACATTTATGTTTAGCAGTCAGAATCTGTTTAATCTGCACATGTCAGGGAAGGCAAAGAAAGTCAAATCCAACCTAAATAATAAGCATGTAACATACTCATCATTTAGTTGGAAGACTCCCTTGTGGGATGTTCTTAGAATGCTTGCAAGTCTTAAAGCGCTAAAAATTATGCAGTTTCGTAATCAGTTCATTTATTTTATCTGGTTACATTTTTATAATAAACTATAAAAGTATACCAAAATATGCAAAGCGCACTTCAAAAGACATTCAAAATGAAATAATTGCAACACTGGCTGATATGGTGCTTTCTGAGATTAAGCACCGATACACAGATGCTGACTCAGCAGGGTTTTGCCTTAAAAGTGATGGGACACGAGACAAGTGTAATGTGGAAAATTTGTCTGTAATAATTAGGTTTGTGTGCAATTCCTTGCCAGAGGAGCATTTGATTGGGTTGCTTGACTTGCATCAACTAGATGCTGAATACATGTCCACTCAAATACTGAGCCACCTCTCAGCTGCTGGCTACAGTGCTGACAACATAATTAGTCAATGCTACGATGGTGCCTCAGTGATGAGTGGGGTACGAGGTGGTGTGCAAGCCTTGCTGCAAAACAAGCATGGTCGGAATATACCTTACGTTCATAACCACCAGCTACATTTGGCAGTTGTGCATGCCATCCAGTGTGATCCATGTGGGAAAAAGTTTTTTGACTTTGCTGGTTCCCTTTACAGCTTTTTCCATCACCACTATGTGGCTGAGAAGTATGATGTTCCTTGTCTTAAGCGATTATTGGAAATTAGATGGACAAGCCATTACGATGTTACGAGGTGCATTGTTGAGAAAACAGTCTTCTTAGCATCCTCTCAAACATTGCAGATGATGATTTTGCCACCACTGATCTGAGCACTGAAGCAGCAGGCCTTTTAGTTCAAATCAAAAGGCACAATTTTTTTGAAATAGGGAAATTTCTAGTACAGGTACTTTGGTATCCTTAAACCAGCTAATGCTATTCTCCAGTCACAGACAGTTGACATGTGTAAGGCTGGTGAGGTTGTCAGTGCAGCCTTGGAGTCCCTAAAGACAATCAGTAAAGATGAGTTTCAGGCCTGTGATGATTTACAACCTTCCAAGAGAAGAAGAACCCTGAATAAAAAACGTGATGGCGGTGTTGTGTTTACTACATGGGCCATACTGATAATGATAGTTCTACAATAACTCCTAGTCAGTCTCTGAAGAGATCCTTGCTTTCTGTTCTTGACAGGGCCATTGTTGAAATGAAAAAAACAAACATTGACTTGATGAAAGCTGTCTCTTGTCTTGTTCCAACATCTAGTGCATTTCTAAATGCCAAATCGTTGAGCCCTCTCCATTGTCTTGCTGGCACTGCAGATATTCTGGCAAATGAAATTATTATTGCCAAACCTATGGTTGCTAAAAAGATTCCTGTTGAAGCAGACCTCTCAACTTTGTGCAAACACTTGCAAAGCTTCAAAGAAGCATTTCCAGAGTTACATCAATTGTATGTAACTGCCCTTGTCATTGGGGTGTCTATCTATCATCTATCTATCTATCTATCTATCTATCTATCTATCTATCTATCTATCTATCTATCTATCTATCTATCTATCTATCTATCTATCTATCTATCTATCTATCTA